>NC_072853.1:109588413-109590913 GCF_028858705.1 Grus americana | reverse complement strand
GGTTTTCTTGTCTTATGTTTTATGTTTGGTTTTTTAATGTAACTTTTGTATTCTTATGTAATGGAATGTTATGTTTATTTTATCGGGTTTTTTATGTTATGGTTATGTTATGTTTGGTTCTGTTGTGTTTGGTTGCGTTATTTTCTAGTATGTTATGTTATGTGATGTTTCATTATACTTTGGTATTTTATGTTCTTTCATGTTATTTTATGGCAAAGGAAAGCCACAGAGCCACAGAAAGCAGCAGCAGGAATACAGGCCAAGCAGTCCCGGGTCCTCTCCCAAGAGGGAGAACTTGAACTAGGAGCAGCGGTACCCACCACACACAAACAAACAAGAAGAAGAAGAAGAGGAGGTGGGTGCAACCGTGGGATTATTTTCCAAAGTATGACACCGGCCGATGATAAGCATCCTTTTGGCCTTCCAAAACTTGCTCCGCCACGGTGCTTCTGGGCCAGCGATGCGGGAAAAGGGCTCTCGTGCCTGCCCTGCGCGTGTATTGCTGCAGCAAGGCTGGAGCCCTTCCGAGCACCGGCTGTTTTGCCCAAGCAAGAAACCCTGGGGAAACGGAGCCCTGACAAGGGGCTGTGCTCAGTGCCACAGAGGACAAGAAGACACCCCCGCGGGCCTCCCTTGGGGCCCGCCCTGGGAGTCTAGAAAGCTTCCTCCCCCCCGGACGCGGGGCACGAGGGCCACCTTCGTGGAGCGTGAGCAGCAGGCACCTGGCCAAAGGGGCCCAAAGCAGGCCTGGCAAGGGGCCGGTGCTCAGTGCTGCAGAGGCAGGCAAAAAACCCCCGGCGACGCTTGCTAGCCCACCGGGGGCAAAAAAAGCCTGCCTCCCCCCAGCTGCAGGGCACGAGAGGCCATCTTCGTGGGGCAGGCATGAGCAGCAGGCAGTGACCGAGCCAAAAGGGAGCAGAGGAGCCCTGACAACAAGCGGTCCTGCTCAGTGCTGCAGAGGAAGGCAAAAAACCCCCGGGGACCAGTGCCAATCTGCCCCGGGGGAAAATTCCTTCCTGACCCCAGCGGTGCTGGCGATCGGCTATTCCCTGAGCACCTGAGCAAGACCGGCCTCCTCCTCCTCCTCCTCCCACAGGTAGGCTGGCCACGCCTCCCAGGAGAGAGATGCCTAAGCCCTAATTCTCAGCCCTCAGCCTGGAGCCATCTCAGGGGCAAAAGGCCCCTGGCCTGATCTCTGGGGACAAGAAGCCCTCCCGCGCCTGCCCTGGGACCCCTGGCAACATCTCTGCATTCCATTTCTTTACTTGCTGCTGCCCCTGGCTCCGCAGGGGATGAGGACGGCCAGCTCTGCAGGGCTCCTCAGGAACCTCCATCAGCCTCGTCCTGCCCCCGCAGGGGGGTCCTCACCCAGCCCCCTCCAACCAATTCCACCGGCTCCTTAAGGACCCCCACTCGGAGGTCTTTGGGCTGTCCCCGGGCCAGCTCTGGCAGTGGCACACGGGAAGCTGCTCCCTTTTATCCTGCCCCGGGGCATTGTGACTGCTGCGTTGCCGTGGTGGCGGCACTGTGACATGGGGGTGACAGGGACCCCATGCGCAGCCCCGCCCCGGGGAAGGAAGGAAGGAAGGAAGGAAGGAAGGAAGGAAGGAAGGAAGGAAGGAAGGGAGGAAGGCAGGCCGGCCTTTGGGGTGCTGGCCCCGAGGCAATCCCCGTGCCCAGGAGGCCCAGGGGCTGTCCCTGCCCTTGGTGGCCATGCAGCAGGCACAGCTGCTGGGCGTCCCTGACGCCTCCCCGGCCACTCGGCTCCCCAGGACAACCCCGGGGCTGTCTCGGGGGGGTATGCTTTACTCTCCAGCGGTGCGACTAAAGGCCACTGAGTTTTTCAATGACTTCTGCAGGCATTTAGTGAAGGGGAAGGTTGTTGCTGACAATGCCGATGTGGGTCAGCAGTTGGCTGGCCAGGCGGCCATCCGACACTAAAGGGCAACCGCCTCTCTTTACGAGTCCCTACGTGCCTCCAAGAGAGCTGCAAAGGAGGACTGAAGAGCTTCCTTCTTAGACGCCCGTCGGAAATTACCGCAGAATGTCGGTGCGATGAAATGACTGGTGACGTCACTCAGATACAGAGGAACTTCATTCTTTGGGTTTTTTTCATTAATAAATGAAGCTAGGAACAACAATCTCCTAGCACACGCTTGGTCCTTAGTTTGCAAAACTGGTGCAAGGAGTGCAGAAAGCTGCCAGACTCTGTCTATTCGGTGAACAAAGCTCCACACTGGGGGGCAAGCTCCGTGTGACCAGACAGGCCCTTGCCTGTGTCCTTGCACGTGGCTCTGAAGGCTCAGCAGGCAGAGGGAGGCCAGAGACAAATTCCCTGGCCAGGAGGGCCCCTGCCCAGAGGGTGCGTAGCAGAAAGACAGGCTTGAAGTCGCAAGGATTTCCAAGCCCATGGCATTTGTAAGCTGCAACCGATGGTTTGAGCTCCACTGGAAAAGGAACCGGTAGCCCGTGCATTTGAAGGCCATGCTTTCCTCTTTGC